>NC_136142.1:0-2500 GCF_965212315.1 Lampetra planeri
CCTAACCCCCTAACCCTACCCTAACCCCCTAAACCCTAACCCTAACCCCTAACCCTAACCCTAACCACCCTAACCCTAACCCCTAACCCTAACCCTAAACCCCTAACCCCTAACCCTAACCCCTAACCCTAACCCCTAACCCTAACCCTAACCCTAACCCTAATAACCCTAACCCTAAAACCCTAACCCTAATAACCCCTAACCCTAATAACCCTAACCCTAATAACCCTAACCCTAATAACCCTAACCCTAATAACCCTAACCCTAATAACCCTAACCCTAATAACCCTAACCCTAATAACCCTAACCCTAATAACCCTAACCCTAATAACCCTAACCCTAATAACCCTAACCCTAATAACCCTAACCCTAATAACCCTAACCCTAATAACCCTAACCCTAATAACCCTAACCCTAATAACCCTAACCCTAATAACCCTAACCCTAATAACCCTAACCCTAATAACCCTAACCCTAATAACCCTAAACCCTAATAACCCTAACCCTAATAACCCTAACCCTAATAACCCTAACCCTAATAACCCTAACCCTAATAACCCTAACCCTAATAACCCTAACCCTAATAACCCTAACCCTAATAACCCTAACCCTAATAACCCTAACCCTAATAACCCTAACCCTAATAACCCTAACCCTAATAACCCTAACCCTAATAACCCTAACCCTAATAACCCTAACCCTAATAACCCTAACCCTAATAACCCTAACCCTAATAACCCTAACCCTAATAACCCTAACCCTAATAACCCTAACCCTAATAACCCTAACCCTAATAACCCTAACCCTAATAACCCTAACCCTAATAACCCTAACCCTAATAACCCTAACCCTAATAACCCTAACCCTAATAACCCTAACCCTAATAACCCTAACCCTAATAACCCTAACCCTAATAACCCTAACCCTAATAACCCTAACCCTAATAACCCTAACCCTAATAACCCTAACCCTAATAACCCTAACCCTAATAACCCTAACCCTAATAACCCTAACCCTAATAACCCTAACCCTAATAACCCTAACCCTAATAACCCTAACCCTAATAACCCTAACCCTAATAACCCTAACCCTAATAACCCTAACCCTAATAACCCTAACCCTAATAACCCTAACCCTAATAACCCTAACCCTAATAACCCTAACCTAATAACCCTAACCCTAATAACCCTAACCCTAATAACCCTAACCCTAATAACCCTAACCCTAATAACCCTAACCCTAATAACCCTAACCCTAATAACCCTAACCCTAATAACCCTAACCCTAATAACCCTAACCCTAATAACCCTAACCCTAATAACCCTAACCCTAATAACCCTAACCCTAATAACCCTAACCCTAATAACCCTAACCCTAATAACCCTAACCCTAATAACCCTAACCCTAATAACCCTAACCCTAATAACCCTAACCCTAATAACCCTAACCCTAATAACCCTAACCCTAATAACCCTAACCCTAATAACCCTAACCCTAATAACCCTAACCCTAATAACCCTAACCCTAATAACCCTAACCCTAATAACCCTAACCCTAATAACCCTAACCCTAATAACCCTAACCCTAATAACCCTAACCCTAATAACCCTAACCCTAATAAC
This sequence comes from Lampetra planeri, assembly GCF_965212315.1. Classification (NCBI taxonomy): domain Eukaryota; kingdom Metazoa; phylum Chordata; class Hyperoartia; order Petromyzontiformes; family Petromyzontidae; genus Lampetra; species Lampetra planeri. The sequence goes on from NC_136142.1 coordinate 1,623, forward strand.
CCTAACCCTAATAACCCTAACCCTAATAACCCTAACCCTAATAACCCTAACCCTAATAACCCTAACCCTAATAACCCTAACCCTAATAACCCTAACCCTAATAACCCTAACCCTAATAACCCTAACCCTAATAACCCTAACCCTAATAACCCTAACCCTAATAACCCTAACCCTAATAACCCTAACCCTAATAACCCTAACCCTAATAACCCTAACCCTAATAACCCTAACCCTAATAACCCTAACCCTAATAACCCTAACCCTAATAACCCTAACCCTAATAACCCTAACCCTAATAACCCTAACCCTAATAACCCTAACCCTAATAACCCTAACCCTAATAACCCTAACCCTAATAACCCTAACCCTAATAACCCTAACCCTAATAACCCTAACCCTAATAACCCTAACCCTAATAACCCTAACCCTAATAACCCTAACCCTAATAACCCTAACCCTAATAACCCTAACCCTAATAACCCTAACCCTAATAACCCTAACCCTAATAACCCTAACCCTAATAACCCTAACCCTAATAACCCTAACCCTAATAACCCTAACCCTAATAACCCTAACCCTAATAACCCTAACCCTAATAACCCTAACCCTAATAACCCTAACCCTAATAACCCTAACCCTAATAACCCTAACCCTAATAACCCTAACCCTAATAACCCTAACCCTAATAACCCTAACCCTAATAACCCTAACCCTAATAACCCTAACCCTAATAACCCTAACCCTAATAACCCTAACCCTAATAACCCTAACCCTAATAACCCTAACCCTAATAACCCTAACCCTAATAACCCTAACCCTAATAACCCTAACCCTAATAACCCTAACCCTAATAACCCTAACCCTAATAACCCTAACCC